>NC_137285.1:150885000-150897500 GCF_054371585.1 Giraffa tippelskirchi | reverse complement strand
AACCCTAACCCTAACCCTAACCCTAACCCTAACCCTAACCCTAACCCTAACCCTAACCCTAACCCTAACCCTAACCCTAACCCTAACCCTAACCCTAACCCTAACCCTAACCCTAACCCTAACCCTAACCCTAACCCTAACCCTAACCCTAACCCTAACCCTAACCCTAACCCTAACCCTAACCCTAACCCTAACCCTAACCCTAACCCTAACCCTAACCCTAACCCTAACCCTAACCCTAACCCTAACCTAACCCTAACCCTAACCCTAACCCTAACCCTAACCCTAACCCTAACCCTAACCCTAACCCTAACCCTAACCCTAACCCTAACCCTAACCCTAACCCTAACCCTAACCCTAACCCTAACCCTAACCCTAACCCTAACCCTAACCCTAACCCTAACCCTAACCCTAACCCTAACCCTAACCCTAACCCTAACCCTAACCCTAACCCTAACCCTAACCCTAACCCTAACCCTAACCCTAACCCTAACCCTAACCCTAACCCTAACCCTAACCCTAACCCTAACCCTAACCCTAACCCTAACCCTAACCCTAACCCTAACCCTAACCCTAACCCTAACCCTAACCCTAACCCTAACCCTAACCCTAACCCTAACCCTAACCCTAACCCTAACCCTAACCCTAACCCTAACCCTAACCCTAACCCTAACCCTAACCCTAACCCTAACCCTAACCCTAACCCTAACCCTAACCCTAACCCTAACCCTAACCCTAACCCTAACCCTAACCCTAACCCTAACCCTAACCCTAACCCTAACCCTAACCCTAACCCTAACCCTAACCCTAACCCTAACCCTAACCCTAACCCTAACCCTAACCCTAACCCTAACCCTAACCCTAACCCTAACCCTAACCCTAACCCTAACCCTAACCCTAACCCTAACCCTAACCCTAACCCTAACCCTAACCCTAACCCTAACCCTAACCCTAACCCTAACCCTAACCCTAACCCTAACCCTAACCCTAACCCTAACCCTAACCCTAACCCTAACCCTAACCCTAACCCTAACCCTAACCCTAACCCTAACCCTAACCCTAACCCTAACCCTAACCCTAACCCTAACCCTAACCCTAACCCTAACCCTAACCCTAACCCTAACCCTAACCCTAACCCTAACCCTAACCCTAACCCTAACCCTAACCCTAACCCTAACCCTAACCCTAACCCTAACCCTAACCCTAACCCTAACCCTAACCCTAACCCTAACCCTAACCCTAACCCTAACCCTAACCCTAACCCTAACCCTAACCCTAACCCTAACCCTAACCCTAACCCTAACCCTAACCCTAACCCTAACCCTAACCCTAACCCTAACCCTAACCCTAACCCTAACCCTAACCCTAACCCTAACCCTAACCCTAACCCTAACCCTAACCCTAACCCTAACCCTAACCCTAACCCTAACCCTAACCCTAACCCTAACCCTAACCCTAACCCTAACCCTAACCCTAACCCTAACCCTAACCCTAACCCTAACCCTAACCCTAACCCTAACCCTAACCCTAACCCTAACCCTAACCCTAACCCTAACCCTAACCCTAACCCTAACCCTAACCCTAACCCTAACCCTAACCCTAACCCTAACCCTAACCCTAACCCTAACCCTAACCCTAACCCTAACCCTAACCCTAACCCTAACCCTAACCCTAACCCTAACCCTAACCCTAACCCTAACCCTAACCCTAACCCTAACCCTAACCCTAACCCTAACCCTAACCCTAACCCTAACCCTAACCCTAACCCTAACCCTAACCCTAACCCTAACCCTAACCCTAACCCTAACCCTAACCCTAACCCTAACCCTAACCCTAACCCTAACCCTAACCCTAACCCTAACCCTAACCCTAACCCTAACCCTAACCCTAACCCTAACCCTAACCCTAACCCTAACCCTAACCCTAACCCTAACCCTAACCCTAACCCTAACCCTAACCCTAACCCTAACCCTAACCCTAACCCTAACCCTAACCCTAACCCTAACCCTAACCCTAACCCTAACCCTAACCCTAACCCTAACCCTAACCCTAACCCTAACCCTAACCCTAACCCTAACCCTAACCCTAACCCTAACCCTAACCCTAACCCTAACCCTAACCCTAACCCTAACCCTAACCCTAACCCTAACCCTAACCCTAACCCTAACCCTAACCCTAACCCTAACCCTAACCCTAACCCTAACCCTAACCCTAACCCTAACCCTAACCCTAACCCTAACCCTAACCCTAACCCTAACCCTAACCCTAACCCTAACCCTAACCCTAACCCTAACCCTAACCCTAACCCTAACCCTAACCCTAACCCTAACCCTAACCCTAACCCTAACCCTAACCCTAACCCTAACCCTAACCCTAACCCTAACCCTAACCCTAACCCTAACCCTAACCCTAACCCTAACCCTAACCCTAACCCTAACCCTAACCCTAACCCTAACCCTAACCCTAACCCTAACCCTAACCCTAACCCTAACCCTAACCCTAACCCTAACCCTAACCCTAACCCTAACCCTAACCCTAACCCTAACCCTAACCCTAACCCTAACCCTAACCCTAACCCTAACCCTAACCCTAACCCTAACCCTAACCCTAACCCTAACCCTAACCCTAACCCTAACCCTAACCCTAACCCTAACCCTAACCCTAACCCTAACCCTAACCCTAACCCTAACCCTAACCCTAACCCTAACCCTAACCCTAACCCTAACCCTAACCCTAACCCTAACCCTAACCCTAACCCTAACCCTAACCCTAACCCTAACCCTAACCCTAACCCTAACCCTAACCCTAACCCTAACCCTAACCCTAACCCTAACCCTAACCCTAACCCTAACCCTAACCCTAACCCTAACCCTAACCCTAACCCTAACCCTAACCCTAACCCTAACCCTAACCCTAACCCTAACCCTAACCCTAACCCTAACCCTAACCCTAACCCTAACCCTAACCCTAACCCTAACCCTAACCCTAACCCTAACCCTAACCCTAACCCTAACCCTAACCCTAACCCTAACCCTAACCCTAACCCTAACCCTAACCCTAACCCTAACCCTAACCCTAACCCTAACCCTAACCCTAACCCTAACCCTAACCCTAACCCTAACCCTAACCCTAACCCTAACCCTAACCCTAACCCTAACCCTAACCCTAACCCTAACCCTAACCCTAACCCTAACCCTAACCCTAACCCTAACCCTAACCCTAACCCTAACCCTAACCCTAACCCTAACCCTAACCCTAACCCTAACCCTAACCCTAACCCTAACCCTAACCCTAACCCTAACCCTAACCCTAACCCTAACCCTAACCCTAACCCTAACCCTAACCCTAACCCTAACCCTAACCCTAACCCTAACCCTAACCCTAACCCTAACCCTAACCCTAACCCTAACCCTAACCCTAACCCTAACCCTAACCCTAACCCTAACCCTAACCCTAACCCTAACCCTAACCCTAACCCTAACCCTAACCCTAACCCTAACCCTAACCCTAACCCTAACCCTAACCCTAACCCTAACCCTAACCCTAACCCTAACCCTAACCCTAACCCTAACCCTAACCCTAACCCTAACCCTAACCCTAACCCTAACCCTAACCCTAACCCTAACCCTAACCCTAACCCTAACCCTAACCCTAACCCTAACCCTAACCCTAACCCTAACCCTAACCCTAACCCTAACCCTAACCCTAACCCTAACCCTAACCCTAACCCTAACCCTAACCCTAACCCTAACCCTAACCCTAACCCTAACCCTAACCCTAACCCTAACCCTAACCCTAACCCTAACCCTAACCCTAACCCTAACCCTAACCCTAACCCTAACCCTAACCCTAACCCTAACCCTAACCCTAACCCTAACCCTAACCCTAACCCTAACCCTAACCCTAACCCTAACCCTAACCCTAACCCTAACCCTAACCCTAACCCTAACCCTAACCCTAACCCTAACCCTAACCCTAACCCTAACCCTAACCCTAACCCTAACCCTAACCCTAACCCTAACCCTAACCCTAACCCTAACCCTAACCCTAACCCTAACCCTAACCCTAACCCTAACCCTAACCCTAACCCTAACCCTAACCCTAACCCTAACCCTAACCCTAACCCTAACCCTAACCCTAACCCTAACCCTAACCCTAACCCTAACCCTAACCCTAACCCTAACCCTAACCCTAACCCTAACCCTAACCCTAACCCTAACCCTAACCCTAACCCTAACCCTAACCCTAACCCTAACCCTAACCCTAACCCTAACCCTAACCCTAACCCTAACCCTAACCCTAACCCTAACCCTAACCCTAACCCTAACCCTAACCCTAACCCTAACCCTAACCCTAACCCTAACCCTAACCCTAACCCTAACCCTAACCCTAACCCTAACCCTAACCCTAACCCTAACCCTAACCCTAACCCTAACCCTAACCCTAACCCTAACCCTAACCCTAACCCTAACCCTAACCCTAACCCTAACCCTAACCCTAACCCTAACCCTAACCCTAACCCTAACCCTAACCCTAACCCTAACCCTAACCCTAACCCTAACCCTAACCCTAACCCTAACCCTAACCCTAACCCTAACCCTAACCCTAACCCTAACCCTAACCCTAACCCTAACCCTAACCCTAACCCTAACCCTAACCCTAACCCTAACCCTAACCCTAACCCTAACCCTAACCCTAACCCTAACCCTAACCCTAACCCTAACCCTAACCCTAACCCTAACCCTAACCCTAACCCTAACCCTAACCCTAACCCTAACCCTAACCCTAACCCTAACCCTAACCCTAACCCTAACCCTAACCCTAACCCTAACCCTAACCCTAACCCTAACCCTAACCCTAACCCTAACCCTAACCCTAACCCTAACCCTAACCCTAACCCTAACCCTAACCCTAACCCTAACCCTAACCCTAACCCTAACCCTAACCCTAACCCTAACCCTAACCCTAACCCTAACCCTAACCCTAACCCTAACCCTAACCCTAACCCTAACCCTAACCCTAACCCTAACCCTAACCCTAACCCTAACCCTAACCCTAACCCTAACCCTAACCCTAACCCTAACCCTAACCCTAACCCTAACCCTAACCCTAACCCTAACCCTAACCCTAACCCTAACCCTAACCCTAACCCTAACCCTAACCCTAACCCTAACCCTAACCCTAACCCTAACCCTAACCCTAACCCTAACCCTAACCCTAACCCTAACCCTAACCCTAACCCTAACCCTAACCCTAACCCTAACCCTAACCCTAACCCTAACCCTAACCCTAACCCTAACCCTAACCCTAACCCTAACCCTAACCCTAACCCTAACCCTAACCCTAACCCTAACCCTAACCCTAACCCTAACCCTAACCCTAACCCTAACCCTAACCCTAACCCTAACCCTAACCCTAACCCTAACCCTAACCCTAACCCTAACCCTAACCCTAACCCTAACCCTAACCCTAACCCTAACCCTAACCCTAACCCTAACCCTAACCCTAACCCTAACCCTAACCCTAACCCTAACCCTAACCCTAACCCTAACCCTAACCCTAACCCTAACCCTAACCCTAACCCTAACCCTAACCCTAACCCTAACCCTAACCCTAACCCTAACCCTAACCCTAACCCTAACCCTAACCCTAACCCTAACCCTAACCCTAACCCTAACCCTAACCCTAACCCTAACCCTAACCCTAACCCTAACCCTAACCCTAACCCTAACCCTAACCCTAACCCTAACCCTAACCCTAACCCTAACCCTAACCCTAACCCTAACCCTAACCCTAACCCTAACCCTAACCCTAACCCTAACCCTAACCCTAACCCTAACCCTAACCCTAACCCTAACCCTAACCCTAACCCTAACCCTAACCCTAACCCTAACCCTAACCCTAACCCTAACCCTAACCCTAACCCTAACCCTAACCCTAACCCTAACCCTAACCCTAACCCTAACCCTAACCCTAACCCTAACCCTAACCCTAACCCTAACCCTAACCCTAACCCTAACCCTAACCCTAACCCTAACCCTAACCCTAACCCTAACCCTAACCCTAACCCTAACCCTAACCCTAACCCTAACCCTAACCCTAACCCTAACCCTAACCCTAACCCTAACCCTAACCCTAACCCTAACCCTAACCCTAACCCTAACCCTAACCCTAACCCTAACCCTAACCCTAACCCTAACCCTAACCCTAACCCTAACCCTAACCCTAACCCTAACCCTAACCCTAACCCTAACCCTAACCCTAACCCTAACCCTAACCCTAACCCTAACCCTAACCCTAACCCTAACCCTAACCCTAACCCTAACCCTAACCCTAACCCTAACCCTAACCCTAACCCTAACCCTAACCCTAACCCTAACCCTAACCCTAACCCTAACCCTAACCCTAACCCTAACCCTAACCCTAACCCTAACCCTAACCCTAACCCTAACCCTAACCCTAACCCTAACCCTAACCCTAACCCTAACCCTAACCCTAACCCTAACCCTAACCCTAACCCTAACCCTAACCCTAACCCTAACCCTAACCCTAACCCTAACCCTAACCCTAACCCTAACCCTAACCCTAACCCTAACCCTAACCCTAACCCTAACCCTAACCCTAACCCTAACCCTAACCCTAACCCTAACCCTAACCCTAACCCTAACCCTAACCCTAACCCTAACCCTAACCCTAACCCTAACCCTAACCCTAACCCTAACCCTAACCCTAACCCTAACCCTAACCCTAACCCTAACCCTAACCCTAACCCTAACCCTAACCCTAACCCTAACCCTAACCCTAACCCTAACCCTAACCCTAACCCTAACCCTAACCCTAACCCTAACCCTAACCCTAACCCTAACCCTAACCCTAACCCTAACCCTAACCCTAACCCTAACCCTAACCCTAACCCTAACCCTAACCCTAACCCTAACCCTAACCCTAACCCTAACCCTAACCCTAACCCTAACCCTAACCCTAACCCTAACCCTAACCCTAACCCTAACCCTAACCCTAACCCTAACCCTAACCCTAACCCTAACCCTAACCCTAACCCTAACCCTAACCCTAACCCTAACCCTAACCCTAACCCTAACCCTAACCCTAACCCTAACCCTAACCCTAACCCTAACCCTAACCCTAACCCTAACCCTAACCCTAACCCTAACCCTAACCCTAACCCTAACCCTAACCCTAACCCTAACCCTAACCCTAACCCTAACCCTAACCCTAACCCTAACCCTAACCCTAACCCTAACCCTAACCCTAACCCTAACCCTAACCCTAACCCTAACCCTAACCCTAACCCTAACCCTAACCCTAACCCTAACCCTAACCCTAACCCTAACCCTAACCCTAACCCTAACCCTAACCCTAACCCTAACCCTAACCCTAACCCTAACCCTAACCCTAACCCTAACCCTAACCCTAACCCTAACCCTAACCCTAACCCTAACCCTAACCCTAACCCTAACCCTAACCCTAACCCTAACCCTAACCCTAACCCTAACCCTAACCCTAACCCTAACCCTAACCCTAACCCTAACCCTAACCCTAACCCTAACCCTAACCCTAACCCTAACCCTAACCCTAACCCTAACCCTAACCCTAACCCTAACCCTAACCCTAACCCTAACCCTAACCCTAACCCTAACCCTAACCCTAACCCTAACCCTAACCCTAACCCTAACCCTAACCCTAACCCTAACCCTAACCCTAACCCTAACCCTAACCCTAACCCTAACCCTAACCCTAACCCTAACCCTAACCCTAACCCTAACCCTAACCCTAACCCTAACCCTAACCCTAACCCTAACCCTAACCCTAACCCTAACCCTAACCCTAACCCTAACCCTAACCCTAACCCTAACCCTAACCCTAACCCTAACCCTAACCCTAACCCTAACCCTAACCCTAACCCTAACCCTAACCCTAACCCTAACCCTAACCCTAACCCTAACCCTAACCCTAACCCTAACCCTAACCCTAACCCTAACCCTAACCCTAACCCTAACCCTAACCCTAACCCTAACCCTAACCCTAACCCTAACCCTAACCCTAACCCTAACCCTAACCCTAACCCTAACCCTAACCCTAACCCTAACCCTAACCCTAACCCTAACCCTAACCCTAACCCTAACCCTAACCCTAACCCTAACCCTAACCCTAACCCTAACCCTAACCCTAACCCTAACCCTAACCCTAACCCTAACCCTAACCCTAACCCTAACCCTAACCCTAACCCTAACCCTAACCCTAACCCTAACCCTAACCCTAACCCTAACCCTAACCCTAACCCTAACCCTAACCCTAACCCTAACCCTAACCCTAACCCTAACCCTAACCCTAACCCTAACCCTAACCCTAACCCTAACCCTAACCCTAACCCTAACCCTAACCCTAACCCTAACCCTAACCCTAACCCTAACCCTAACCCTAACCCTAACCCTAACCCTAACCCTAACCCTAACCCTAACCCTAACCCTAACCCTAACCCTAACCCTAACCCTAACCCTAACCCTAACCCTAACCCTAACCCTAACCCTAACCCTAACCCTAACCCTAACCCTAACCCTAACCCTAACCCTAACCCTAACCCTAACCCTAACCCTAACCCTAACCCTAACCCTAACCCTAACCCTAACCCTAACCCTAACCCTAACCCTAACCCTAACCCTAACCCTAACCCTAACCCTAACCCTAACCCTAACCCTAACCCTAACCCTAACCCTAACCCTAACCCTAACCCTAACCCTAACCCTAACCCTAACCCTAACCCTAACCCTAACCCTAACCCTAACCCTAACCCTAACCCTAACCCTAACCCTAACCCTAACCCTAACCCTAACCCTAACCCTAACCCTAACCCTAACCCTAACCCTAACCCTAACCCTAACCCTAACCCTAACCCTAACCCTAACCCTAACCCTAACCCTAACCCTAACCCTAACCCTAACCCTAACCCTAACCCTAACCCTAACCCTAACCCTAACCCTAACCCTAACCCTAACCCTAACCCTAACCCTAACCCTAACCCTAACCCTAACCCTAACCCTAACCCTAACCCTAACCCTAACCCTAACCCTAACCCTAACCCTAACCCTAACCCTAACCCTAACCCTAACCCTAACCCTAACCCTAACCCTAACCCTAACCCTAACCCTAACCCTAACCCTAACCCTAACCCTAACCCTAACCCTAACCCTAACCCTAACCCTAACCCTAACCCTAACCCTAACCCTAACCCTAACCCTAACCCTAACCCTAACCCTAACCCTAACCCTAACCCTAACCCTAACCCTAACCCTAACCCTAACCCTAACCCTAACCCTAACCCTAACCCTAACCCTAACCCTAACCCTAACCCTAACCCTAACCCTAACCCTAACCCTAACCCTAACCCTAACCCTAACCCTAACCCTAACCCTAACCCTAACCCTAACCCTAACCCTAACCCTAACCCTAACCCTAACCCTAACCCTAACCCTAACCCTAACCCTAACCCTAACCCTAACCCTAACCCTAACCCTAACCCTAACCCTAACCCTAACCCTAACCCTAACCCTAACCCTAACCCTAACCCTAACCCTAACCCTAACCCTAACCCTAACCCTAACCCTAACCCTAACCCTAACCCTAACCCTAACCCTAACCCTAACCCTAACCCTAACCCTAACCCTAACCCTAACCCTAACCCTAACCCTAACCCTAACCCTAACCCTAACCCTAACCCTAACCCTAACCCTAACCCTAACCCTAACCCTAACCCTAACCCTAACCCTAACCCTAACCCTAACCCTAACCCTAACCCTAACCCTAACCCTAACCCTAACCCTAACCCTAACCCTAACCCTAACCCTAACCCTAACCCTAACCCTAACCCTAACCCTAACCCTAACCCTAACCCTAACCCTAACCCTAACCCTAACCCTAACCCTAACCCTAACCCTAACCCTAACCCTAACCCTAACCCTAACCCTAACCCTAACCCTAACCCTAACCCTAACCCTAACCCTAACCCTAACCCTAACCCTAACCCTAACCCTAACCCTAACCCTAACCCTAACCCTAACCCTAACCCTAACCCTAACCCTAACCCTAACCCTAACCCTAACCCTAACCCTAACCCTAACCCTAACCCTAACCCTAACCCTAACCCTAACCCTAACCCTAACCCTAACCCTAACCCTAACCCTAACCCTAACCCTAACCCTAACCCTAACCCTAACCCTAACCCTAACCCTAACCCTAACCCTAACCCTAACCCTAACCCTAACCCTAACCCTAACCCTAACCCTAACCCTAACCCTAACCCTAACCCTAACCCTAACCCTAACCCTAACCCTAACCCTAACCCTAACCCTAACCCTAACCCTAACCCTAACCCTAACCCTAACCCTAACCCTAACCCTAACCCTAACCCTAACCCTAACCCTAACCCTAACCCTAACCCTAACCCTAACCCTAACCCTAACCCTAACCCTAACCCTAACCCTAACCCTAACCCTAACCCTAACCCTAACCCTAACCCTAACCCTAACCCTAACCCTAACCCTAACCCTAACCCTAACCCTAACCCTAACCCTAACCCTAACCCTAACCCTAACCCTAACCCTAACCCTAACCCTAACCCTAACCCTAACCCTAACCCTAACCCTAACCCTAACCCTAACCCTAACCCTAACCCTAACCCTAACCCTAACCCTAACCCTAACCCTAACCCTAACCCTAACCCTAACCCTAACCCTAACCCTAACCCTAACCCTAACCCTAACCCTAACCCTAACCCTAACCCTAACCCTAACCCTAACCCTAACCCTAACCCTAACCCTAACCCTAACCCTAACCCTAACCCTAACCCTAACCCTAACCCTAACCCTAACCCTAACCCTAACCCTAACCCTAACCCTAACCCTAACCCTAACCCTAACCCTAACCCTAACCCTAACCCTAACCCTAACCCTAACCCTAACCCTAACCCTAACCCTAACCCTAACCCTAACCCTAACCCTAACCCTAACCCTAACCCTAACCCTAACCCTAACCCTAACCCTAACCCTAACCCTAACCCTAACCCTAACCCTAACCCTAACCCTAACCCTAACCCTAACCCTAACCCTAACCCTAACCCTAACCCTAACCCTAACCCTAACCCTAACCCTAACCCTAACCCTAACCCTAACCCTAACCCTAACCCTAACCCTAACCCTAACCCTAACCCTAACCCTAACCCTAACCCTAACCCTAACCCTAACCCTAACCCTAACCCTAACCCTAACCCTAACCCTAACCCTAACCCTAACCCTAACCCTAACCCTAACCCTAACCCTAACCCTAACCCTAACCCTAACCCTAACCCTAACCCTAACCCTAACCCTAACCCTAACCCTAACCCTAACCCTAACCCTAACCCTAACCCTAACCCTAACCCTAACCCTAACCCTAACCCTAACCCTAACCCTAACCCTAACCCTAACCCTAACCCTAACCCTAACCCTAACCCTAACCCTAACCCTAACCCTAACCCTAACCCTAACCCTAACCCTAACCCTAACCCTAACCCTAACCCTAACCCTAACCCTAACCCTAACCCTAACCCTAACCCTAACCCTAACCCTAACCCTAACCCTAACCCTAACCCTAACCCTAACCCTAACCCTAACCCTAACCCTAACCCTAACCCTAACCCTAACCCTAACCCTAACCCTAACCCTAACCCTAACCCTAACCCTAACCCTAACCCTAACCCTAACCCTAACCCTAACCCTAACCCTAACCCTAACCCTAACCCTAACCCTAACCCTAACCCTAACCCTAACCCTAACCCTAACCCTAACCCTAACCCTAACCCTAACCCTAACCCTAACCCTAACCCTAACCCTAACCCTAACCCTAACCCTAACCCTAACCCTAACCCTAACCCTAACCCTAACCCTAACCCTAACCCTAACCCTAACCCTAACCCTAACCCTAACCCTAACCCTAACCCTAACCCTAACCCTAACCCTAACCCTAACCCTAACCCTAACCCTAACCCTAACCCTAACCCTAACCCTAACCCTAACCCTAACCCTAACCCTAACCCTAACCCTAACCCTAACCCTAACCCTAACCCTAACCCTAACCCTAACCCTAACCCTAACCCTAACCCTAACCCTAACCCTAACCCTAACCCTAACCCTAACCCTAACCCTAACCCTAACCCTAACCCTAACCCTAACCCTAACCCTAACCCTAACCCTAACCCTAACCCTAACCCTAACCCTAACCCTAACCCTAACCCTAACCCTAACCCTAACCCTAACCCTAACCCTAACCCTAACCCTAACCCTAACCCTAACCCTAACCCTAACCCTAACCCTAACCCTAACCCTAACCCTAACCCTAACCCTAACCCTAACCCTAACCCTAACCCTAACCCTAACCCTAACCCTAACCCTAACCCTAACCCTAACCCTAACCCTAACCCTAACCCTAACCCTAACCCTAACCCTAAC